>NW_026521877.1:0-9499 GCF_021234435.1 Artibeus jamaicensis
GTTCTTCACGCATAGTCTGACAGAAAGTTCATTTACCTAGTCTTGGCTAAGAAACAAACCCAAAGGCACATTTTTATTAATTTTTTTATTGATTATGCCATTACATTTACTCTATTCCCCTCCCTTCCCCTCCACCCTGCATACCCCTCCCCCACCATTTCCCCCTTTAGTTCATGAACATGTGTCTCAAATTCTTTAGATTCTGTATTTCCCCTACTATTCTTACCCTCCCCCCTATCTATTTTCTATCTACTGTCTATACCACTCATTTTCTGTACCTTCTCCCCCCTTCACCTCCTCCCACTCCCCTGTTGCTAACCCTCCCTGTGATCTTCATTTCTATGGTTCAGCTCCTGATGTAGCTATCCTCTTAGTTTGCTTTTGTTTTAGGTGTGGTTCTTAATAACTGTGAGTTTGCTGTCCTTTCACTGTTCATCTTTTTTATCTTCTTTTTCTTAGGTAAGTCCCTTTAACATTTCATATAGTAAGGGCTTTGTGATGATGAACTCCTTGAATTTGACCTTATCTGAGAAGCACTTTATCTGTCCTTCCATTCTAAATGAAAGTTTTGCTGGGTAGAGCAATCTTGGTTGTAGATCTTTGGTTTTCATGACTTGGAATACCTCTGTCCAGCCCTTTCTTGCCTGTAAGGTCTCTTTTGAGAAATCAGCTGACAGTCTGATGGGAACTCCTTTGTAGGTGACTGTCCCCTTAGCTCTTGCTGCTTCTAGGATTCTCTCCTTCATTTTAATCTTGGCTAATGTAATTATGATGTGCCTTGGTGTGTTCCTTCCCGGGTCCAACTTCTTCGGGACTCTCCGAGCTTCCTGGATCTCTCGGAAGTCTATTTCCTTTGCCATCTTGGGGAAATTCTCCTTTATTATTCGTTCAAATAATTTTTCAACTGGTGGTTGTGCCTTTCCCCCTTCTGGTACCCCTATAATTCGGATGTTGGAACGTTTAAAGATGTCCTGGAGTTTCCCAAGCCTCTCCTCATTTTTCTGAATTCTTATTTCTTCATTCCTTTCTGCTTGATCATCTTTTTCTTCTGTCTGGTCCTCTCCCTTGATTTGAGTCCCAATTTTTCTTTCCATCACTATTGGTATCTTTTGTATCAGCATTCATTTCAATTAATTTAGCTTCCATATGTTTCTCTAATTTGTGACTAAAATCCACCAGTTCTGTAAGGATCTTTATAACCAGTGTTTTGAACTGTGTATCTGAAAGACTGGCTATTTCTTCATCACTTAGGTCTATCGGTTCTGGGGCTCTGAGTTGTTCTAGAGCCATTTTTGGTTTATTCATGCTGTTTAGTGAGCGGAGCGAAGCCTTTAGTTGTTTACCAGGACCGGGCGACCCAGGTCGCTGGTTTGTGACGCTGTGTGTGGGGGCGGGGTCAGAGAGGGAGCGATGGCGTTCCTCTCCGCTAGCCCAGCGCATCCAGTCACTCAAACGCCTCGGGCTTGCTTATCCGATCCTAATTTTGCGAGCCTGCTGCACCGCGCAGGTTTCCCTTCTCACTGGTTTCTCCGCACGTAAATGCGCGCGACTGAGCGACCCACCGTGCCTATTCCCTGTGCGCTCCCGCAGCCAGCTCGCTGGCGATCAGCCCTCGGTTGCCTGCGCGCCCCGCGCACCGCCCTGGGAATTTTTTCTTGCTAACCTGCTCTGCTTCTGGCCTCGCTCCTCGTACCGGTCCTGCCGAGTATCTAGTTGTCCTTTGGACTCCGTATTGTCGATTTTCTGTGTGGCTTGGTTGTGACTGCTGTTAAAAATAGTTGTTCTTAGATTTGGTTGTGCACAGAGGCGAGGTGGACCCTCCACCTACTTCTCCATCTTGGCGGAAGTTCAATTAGTTTAGCTTCCATATGTTTCTCTAATTTGTGACTAAAATCAACCAGTTCTGTAAGGATCCTGATAACCAGTGTTTTGAACTGTGTATCTGAAAGACTGGCTATTTCTTCATCGCTTAGATCTATTGGTTCTGGGGCTCTGAGTTGTCCTAGAGCCATTTTTGGTCTATTCGTGCTGTAAGTAAGCAGAGCGAAGCCTTAGTTGTTTACCAGGATGGGGAGACCCAGGTCGCTGGTTTGTGAGGCTGTGTGTGGGGGCGTGGTCAGAGAGGGAGCAATGGCGGTCCTCTCCGCTAGCCCAGCCGTCCAGTCACACCACACGCCTCGGGCTTGTTTATCCGACTGGAATTGTGCTCGCCTGCTGCCCCGAGCAGGCTTCCATTCTCACTGGTTTCTCCGCACGCAGGTGTGTGACCGACCGCAGACCACTGCGCCTCTTCCCTGTGCGCTCCCGTAGCTAGCTCGCTCTCGATCAGCGCTTTCGGCTGCTCGCGCGCTCACCGCGCACCACCTCGGAATTTTTTCTTGCTAACCTGTTCCGCTGCTGGCTTTGCTCCTCATACCGGTCCAGCTGAGTATCTAGTTGTCCTTTGGACTCCGTATTGTCGATTTTCCGTGTGGCTTGGTTGTGACTGCTGTTAAAAATAGTTGTTCTTAGATTTGGTTGTGCACAGAGGCAAGGTGGTTCCTCCACCTACGTCTCCATCTTGGCCTGGAATTTTCTCAGAAAAATAAAAATCGACCTGCCTTTTGACCCAGCAATTCCACTGCTAGGATTATATCCTAAGAATCCTAAAACATCAATTTCAAAGAACCTATGCACCACAATGTTCATAGCAGCACAATTTACAATAGCCAAGAGTTGGAAGCAACCTAGGTGCCCATCAGTAAATGAATGGATCAAAAAATCATGGTACATATACACAATGGAATTCCATGCAGCAGAGAGAAAGAATGAGCTACTACCCTTTGCAACAACATGGATGGAACTGGAAAGCATTATGCTGAGTGAAATAGGCCAGGTGTTGAAAGACAAATACCATATGATCTCACCTTTAACAGGAAGCTAAACAACAAAACAAACAAGCAAGTAGAAAAAAACAAAGACACTGAAATAGAGAACAAGGGGACAGTGACCAGAGGGGAGAGGGAAGGGAATTTAAGGGGAAAAACAGGGAGGGATTTGGAGGAACAAATAGGAAGGACACAGGGACAAGAAGTAAGGGGGCTGGAAATGGGAGGGAGGTGGGGAGCATGGGGGGAGAGGCTGGGATGGGAGAAATAGACAGAAAACTGTACTTGAAAAATAACTAAATAAAATTAAAAAGAGATTTTCCCACACTGTGTGTATTTATAAGGCTCTCTCCAGTATGATTTTTTAAAATATATTTTACTTATTATGTCATTACAGTTGTCCTATTTCCCCTTCATTACCCTTCACCCTGCACACCCCTCCTCCACTATTCCCCACCCTTTCATTTATGTGCATATGTCTCAAGTTCTTTAGATTCTATATTTCCCATACTATTCTTGCCCTCGCCCCTATTTACTACCTACCATCTATGCTATTTATTCTCTGTACCTTCTCCTTCCTTCTCCTTCTCCCACTCCCCTTTTGCTAACCCTCCATGTCATCTCCATTTCTATGGTTGTGTTCCTGATCTAGCTGTCCTCGTAGTTTGCTTCTGTTTTAGGTGTGATTGTTAATAACTGTGAGTTTGCTGTCCTTTCATTGTTCATATTTTTTATCTTCTTTTTTTAGATAAGTCTCTTTATCATTTCATATAATAAGGGTTTGGTGATGATGAACTCCTTGAACTTGACCTAATCTGAGAAGCACTTTATCTGCCCTTCCATTCTATAAATGAAAGCTTTGCTGGATAGAGCAATTTTGGATATAGGTCTTTGGATTTCATGACTTGGAATACTCCTTTCCAGCCCCTTCTTGCCTGTAAGGTCTCTGGAGAAATCCACTGACAGTCTGATGGGAACTCCTTTGTAGGTGACTTACCCTTATCTCTTGCTTCTTCTAGAATTTTCTCCTTTATTTTAATCTTGGGTAATGTACTTATGATGTGCCTTGGTGTGTTCCTTCTTAGGTCCAACTTCTTTGGGACTTCCTGAGCTTCCTGGATTCCCTGGAAGACTATTGCCTTTGGCAGATTGGAGAAGTTCTTTATTATTTGTTCAAATAAGTTTTCCACCCATGTCTGTTCATCTTCCCCTTCTGGTACCCCTATAATTCAGATGTTGGAACATTAAAAGATGTCCTGGAGGTTCCTAAGCCTCTTCTCAATTTTTTGAATTCTCGTTTCTTCATTTTTTTTCTGTTTGGTTATTTTTTTCTTTCTTTTGGTCCACTCTCTTGATTTGAGTCCCAGTTTCCTTTCCATCACTATTGATTTCCTGTGCATTTCCCTTCATTTGAATTAGTTTAGCTAGCCTTCATGTGTTCCTCTAATTTGTGACTGAAATCAACCCATTCTGTGAGGATCCTGATCACCAGTGTTTTGAACTGTGCATCTGAAAGGTTAGCTATCTCTTGGTCACTTAGATTTATTGCCTATGGGGCTTTGAGCTTTTTTTCTGCTTGAACCATAATGTTTTGGTCTTTTCACACCTGTTACATATGAGGGGCAGAGCCTTACGTTTTCACCAGGGTGGGGCGACCCAGTCGCTGGGTTGTGATGCTATATGTGGGGGCGGGGTCATAGTGGGGCAATGGTGTTTATTCCACTCTCTCTCAGATTTCTGTCCCTTCTGCCACTTCCCACAAGCAAATTGGGCCCTTCTGGTACTGGTTCCCACGTGTGTGGGCTTGTGCACCCTCCAGGACCTTGTGGGTCTCTCCAATGCACTCTTTGTAAGCATGGGAGCTTCTCCCATCACCTTGACCCTGAAAGTCTTTCCAATTGGTGCTTTCAGGCTCTAATTCACCATTACTGGAGCCGTAGCCTGAGTGGTCTGTCTCACTGCTCGCTCCTTTGCTTGGTTTATCTGCGCACCAATGTGTGACCATGGTCAGCCAGCTGCATTGTGGTCCAGTATGAATTTTTTGATGATTAGGAAGTGTTCTCAGGGTCCTGAAGAATTTTCACATTGTGAACATTCATAGGGCTTCTCTCCAGCTTGATTTTTTGATGTTATGTAAGGTATGACTTCAGGCTAAAGTCTTTGCCATATTGTGTACATTTATAAGGTTTCTCTCCAGTATAAATTTTGTGATGCTGTGTAAGGTTTGAAATATGGCTGAGGGCTTAGCCACATTGTGTACATTCATAAGGCTTCTGACCCGTATGAATTCTCTGATGTACAGTAAGGGTTGATTTCTTACCAAGGACTGCCACACTGTGTACATTTATAAGGCTTCTTTCCAGTTTCAGTTTTCTGACATTGTGTAAGCTGTGAGAACCAGCAAAAGGCTTTCCCAAATTCTCTACACATATAAGGCTTTTCACCAGTATGAATTTTGTGATGTTGTGCAAGATTATAAAACTTTGTAAAGTTGTAAAACTTTGTAACTGCCACCTTCATTACTTTTGAAAATTTCCTGCCCTGTATGAGTTTTCTGATATTCATTGCAGTTTGAGGACTGGCTGAAAGCTTTAGCACATTCTCTGCATTTATTAGGCTTGAGTCAACTGTGAAATCTGTGATAATTAGTAAGGGTTGAGGTAATCCAAAATGCTTTGCCACATTCTTTACAAATGTCAGGCTTCTGTCCAGTATAAAATTTTTTATGTACAGTTACACCTGAAAACCAATGACTGTTTTACCACCATCTTTACATTTATGTTCTTTCCCAGGACATATTTTATTCAGTTCATTTAGATTAGAGGTTTGACTGAAAACTTTCATGAATGGTAAATATTTGTAAACTTTCTCCCCAACAGCAATATTCGTTTCTTCAGTGGTATTTAAAGATTTCTTTAAACATGTGATATATTTACTCCACTTGATTGTCTTCTCCACAGTAGGAAAAACCTGAGGAGTATTGTGATTTGACATTTGGTCAAAGACATTTCCCCTTTATACTGGCTGTCTGGAAGCTGACTCTCTGGATGGACATTAGTATTTGACTTGTGGGTAAAATTCTTCCAATGTTCATTGCATTGACTACTTCTGTCCTCATCACACATACTCTGGTAAACATTCAACACAGAAAGACCTTTAGTGACATCCATAATTCCATTAATTATGTGCACTGATTAACAAATAACCATTGTGATTCCTATTAAACCGCATTGGTTGTATTAAAATTCATACTCAAGTTCATAACGATATTACACAGTGGAATAAAAGAAAACATTATTTCTAAAAAAGTATATTTCCTGAGGAAAGGGATTGTCAAATCGATCATGTGTAAGCTTTATACATCCATTTTAAATGACCACATTATACAAATTATTGACTGAAAATTTATTCCCACTCTACATTTTAAACAATTCAAATGATTACACAGAACACAAATTATAAGATTTCCTAAATTTCCCAGACTGTCTTTAGAACAGGGGTGTCAAACTCATTTTCACCAGGGGCCATATCAGCCTTGTGGTTGCCTTCAATTGGCCATCTGTAATTTTAGGACTATATAAATGCAAGTACTTCTTTAGTAGGGGCACAGATCTTGGTGCTGTTGCCAGGTAGAAATAACATGCCAGGTTGGATAAATAAAGCAGAATGTTGGATTGGGCCTGGAGGCCATGTGTTTTTCCACTATGGTTTAGAAGAATACATACACTTAGAATATTGTTTTCGGTCTTCGTATTTGGAAACACCTTGATCTACAAATGCAACTGACTTCAAGTGGAAGAGTTTGACCTTGACCAGAGTTCCCTCTGGGAGGGGAGGGAATTTCAGGGGGAAAGGACCAGGATTTACAGGAACAAATTTAAAAAACACATGGACAAAAACTAGGGGAGGGGGTAAAAATGGGAGGGAGGTAAGGAGGGATGGGTGGATACACTGGGATGTGAATAAAAGACAGAAAACTGTACTTGAAAAACAGTGAAAATTAAATTTTAAAAAATCTACTAATAAATGAGCAATTTAGTGTAAAAAGTACAGTAAATAATTACATTTTTAAAAAAATCTTATCATTGCATTTTTTAATAATCCCTGGAATATCATTTAAATATTCTTACATGTTTTTTGATAAATTTGCATATATCTGTTAATATAAGATATAGCACAAATAATATAATATTAATTATTTCCAAACAATTGTATTTGTATAAATATAAAATGGAGAAAACTATGTAGCATTTTACAAATTAAACTATTTACTATACTGCCTTAAATTAAAAAACTAAAATAAAATAAAGTGGATGTTTTTCAAAATTTGTACTATTTTTCACATCTTTAGATAACAAGGAGTTTTCACGAATAATTTTCCAAAGTTAAGTCTCTCCATTTAAACATGCTTTCTTTCTTGTCACACACTTCCTTATAAGTATCAAAGGCACACCTTTCATGTCTTACCAGTGTTTTTTAAACAATAAATCTTCTATTTCTGACTTTTGGAAGAAATCCTGGTTGTCTCCAGGTGACACAGATAAAACACAAAATAATGTTTCACAGGTATGACACGCAGGTCAAAGTACATTGAACTTACAAGGAATTGTTCAGCAAATTACCTTGTCATGTACTTCAAAAAACCTTTACATGTTTGAAGCAAGAACAAGTACAGTAAAATGAGGAAAAGCCTCATAAAAGTGAAACAGCAGTTGCTTACACTTGGCAACCATTGTGTTTACTTCTCCTGGCACACAAAAAAAAGAAGATAAGAAAACTCTACATTTCCTGTTCTATTCCAGACACATAGAGTGTCCAGTGTGTTCAATGATCTCACTGTCTTCAAGCATCTTCAAAATATGTGTTTCTGTTTTGCAGGACACACAGTGCTCACACCATAAAAGCACATGGTGAATTCATTAAAGTGCACACTGAAAAGAAAGAGTAATAGTTGAAATTTCAAATAAACCAGAGGACTGCAGACCAATATCAAGCATAAAAGAATGTCCTGGGCTTTGAGAAAGAAACAGACACTATATTAAACTTGAAACTTACACACAGATTCAAAATAACTACGCAACCCTTGTATTTACAGAAATTAGAGTTTAAACTAGCCATGAGTGTTATTTTTTCAACCTGGAGAAAGCAAATTCATAAAGCCTAGTTGCTTACAATTTGGAACCTGAACAAATATATCAAGACAGAAAACAAAACCAAGGTCAAATCAGAAAACTAAAGTGCATATATAAAAACTAGCCCTGGCTGGTGTGGCTCAGTGGATGGAACACTGGTCTGCAAACCAAAGCATTGCTTGTTCTATTCCCAGTTAGGGCACACGCCTGGGTTGCCGTCCAGGTCAGGTCCTTGGTAGGGGGAATGGGAGAGACAACTATACATTGATGTTCCACTCTTTCTCTTCCCCTCTGCCTGAAATATATTTAAAATCTTTAAAAAATGTGCATCTACAAAAACTAACCTTACCTATATCGAAATATTTTAATTATTGTATAAAGAACTAAAAATAGAAATACAGGAAAATATAACATCTACTTAATAGCAGCAAATCTGTGAAGAATCAAGATAAAATTGAAAAGAAAGAAAATGTAAAAATAAGCCAAACTGAGAATGGGAAGGTGAAAATACAATACTCAAAGTTAAAAATACATTAAAATAAAGAAACATTATGTGGTTGCCTGTTTATGTCCACAATCAGGTCCCAGTCCCACAATCCAGAAATGTTCCTTTTCTCAGAAGTAAACTGGTGACCTTGGCTTTGAGAGATGTTGCTCAACAAACTGAGTCTCTCAGGCTATGGATAAAAAGTAATAGCTCTTAATTCACTAAAAGAAGTAATTATATGACATTCTGGTTTTTATTTTATTTTATTATAATACCCAAAGAAAATGTAAAGAGAAAAAAATAATTCAGTGGCATTGCACCAAATATAAAAATTGCTGCACATTAAAGTAAACAACCAGTAAGTTAAAATGACATGCTGGAGAAGGAAGAAAATTCTGCAAATTGTATTTGATAAGTAGTCAATATCCAGGTTATATGAATGACTTGTACCAAACATCACAATAAAATAAGTAACCCAGTTTCTAAAATGGATATACACATATATGTACACATATAGTGTAATTAACTAATGTATAAGGCAAAAATCGGGAATACATAATGGGATAAGACAGATTCTTTCATAAATGGACTGAGAGAAACTGAACCAATATACACAAAACATTGTAAGTAAGCCACTTTCTCATGACATGTACCAAAATTAACTCAAAATGGATTAAAACCTAAAATGTAAGATTTGAAACCATGAAAACAGTACAAAAAAGGACAGCTGACAAACTATCATGACTCCTAAAAAATATTCTTTTAGATATAGCATGGTAGGCAGAGCAGACAAGAGAAAAAAATAAACAAGAAAGACAACAATGAAATAAGTTTTTGCATAGTAAAGGAAACCACTAAGAAAACAAACCAACTAATCTAATAAAAAGGAGACGATATCTACAAATAATTCTAAATATTCAAAGAATACAAGGAACTTGCACAATGCCAGGTAAACAATCTGATGAAAAAATGGAGAGCAATGGCCAGAGATCTAAAATATTTCACTGAGAAGG